>NW_027069794.1:480479-528147 GCF_002906115.3 Quercus suber | reverse complement strand
AAACTCAAAGTATGTACTGATATACATACATATGTATGTTCGCAATCAGGGTGTATCCACTGCTTTGTCTTTGAATTGAAGTGGGTATCATAGTAGAGTTGTGCCAGCTTAGGAATATGACCTCCATTTTTCCGTCTCTGATCAGTTTGCTTTCAAATGTTAGAAGACAAGTTAATTAATTACAACAAGTAATATACTAAGTTTTTGAAAAATTGAAATAACACACCGCCTCATCCACCCTAACTGCAAGCGACTTGCTTCCACATCTATGAATGTGTTTGTCAACCGTTTCCTCTTTATTTCTGTTTTTAGCATTTCTTTCTGAAACTTTCTATAAAGAATAAAGACCAAGAAAATATTAGAGTTTTGACTTAAGTTATATATATATATATATATTATAATATAAATCTACTCCACATTCCAAATAAGTATAAATCCAACAAATTTGATAAAATGAATAATCTAGTAGACATTACACCATAATAAGATCTACATAAAACATTAATCCAATGCATATATAGGTAGGTATTATCTAGGTGAAAGGTGAGAACATACTTTACTTGTAATTAAAATTTTCAAAGTATTAATTACCAGCCAATCTTCGTCACTCCACTTTCCATCAATTAGTTCAATCCATTTTTCTCTTGTGACATTTTTTGGTGGGTGGTTTCTTGCATACGTTCTTCCTTCATCCTTTACAAGTTTTTTATATTTTGCAAACAACCTGTAGTTGTGGCTGCTCAATAATCTACCACACTTTGTATTTAGAGATTTGTTCACAAGTACAGATTCTCCTTGTATATCAAATTGATCCTGCAAAGTGAGGTATGTATAAAAAAAATATTATGCCTTGAATTTAATATGCTTAGTGACAACATCAACAATACACTACAAAATACAGCATAAAGTATAAAGCAATGTAATGAAAACAACAAAATCAAGCTCAGGGACAATTATAAATATTTAAAGTACCGCCACATTTTGAATGATTGCCTCTTTTTCACTGCTACCAACATTCTTCCAACTATAAGCATTCACAGTGGACAAGTTTGTACGCACTTGTACACCAATTTGGCTAGCAAACTTCCCTGCATGTTCACCAACAGGAGCACAAAACTCTGGGGCAATATGGACCGGTAGCTATGGGAATATCCAATGGCACGAAATGTGAATCAAACTCTCACTTGCTATGGGAATATCCAATGGCACGAAATGTGAGGGCAATATCGAAAGAAAGGGTGTAGAAATGTAGTAACCAGGTGCATGACTTCTTCCAATTATTTCGAATGCTGAAGGATAAGCTAACAAAGATAGAGCTTGAACGATGGGCCATGGCGTCATGGGCAATCTGGAATGCTCGGAATAAATACTACTTTGAGAGGGTTCAGATGCAACCAAGGACTATTATGGTTCATGCCACTGGACTACTGGAGGACTACCAGCGTCTTGTAGCATCCCAAAACACCTCTTGAGCCATAAGAGCCTCTTGTGTCCTTCTCTAAAGTGTAGCTTCAGGATAACTTTTGTTTCCACTACGTGGGGATAGGGAGATATGTAATAGGCTTGGGGTTTGATTGTATGTGGTCACAAGAGCCAAAGACAATAACTCTCTGTAACACTGTTTCTTCTTCTTTAATAATATATACTTCTATCTTTATCTCAAAAACAAACAAAAAAAAGTATAGCACAAATTCCATG
Source organism: Quercus suber (assembly GCF_002906115.3). NCBI lineage: Eukaryota > Viridiplantae > Streptophyta > Magnoliopsida > Fagales > Fagaceae > Quercus > Quercus suber. Next base: position 526,449 of record NW_027069794.1, on the reverse strand, counting down.
TCAATATAATCATAAATACAAACATATATGAGTTAAATTGTAGTGTGAATAATATGAACTAAAACCTTTTTTATTTATTTTAGTTTTTTGAGAGGTTGTTTTAACCTATGACATTTTCTTTTGATGATAGCTCTTTATCATCAGACCAATACCTTAATCGGTTTTTGGTATAGCTTCAGTATAGCTCTTTATCAAAAAAAAGTATAGGCAAGGATTGAACTATAGATTTCTTATTCAACTATTAGAGACTTCACCAATTGAGCTAACTGGAACCTACTTCTTCTTCTTTTTTTTTTTCTTTTTTTTTTTTAGTTTTAATATATGACAAGCATGACAAATATGGAGGTCATACAATTCACAATATATTACAGTTATAATGTATGATGTTTTAACTTGAACCCGGTCTTTTATATGCATAGTAGAAAGATAGAGAGGAAGAAACTTTGACAATCTCAAATGACTTCCTGGCTATAATTATCAAGTGGGTGTGACAGTGAGATTAAATGCACTCAAAGAAATAGTCAATTATTTAGAGAATTCTAGACACTTTTGTTAAAATAAAATAAAAAAGAAAAGAAAAAGAAAGAAAGTATAAGGAATAATTCCATTTTCTTTTGTAGCATATAAGGAATAATTCCTATTATAGAATTACTTGTAAAATGCCCAAAAGTGTGTTATAGGAAGGGTAAGGTCAAAGCAAGGTGTGGGGTTTTTTGGATATTTAATGTTGGAATATATATATATATATATATATATATAATTAATCTAATTAATATTATTATAAGAGAAATATCATTCGAGACAATGTCAACAAATTATGGAATTATATGACCATTATTACTTGGGTCAAAATGGAAATTTGCCCCTTTCGCCAAAATTGTCTAACCAAAATACCCAATGTCTGAAACTATTTAGGGAAATGCTCCTGTTTTGAAACTCGATTTCTAAAAATCGAGTTTCAATTTAAAACTCTATTTTTGGACAATCAAGTTATAACGAACTGAAAATTAAAAAAAAAATATATATATATATATATATATATATTTCTTGCTTGAAAAAATTCAAGTAGAACTCGAGTACTTTGCATGGAACTTGAGTTTAAGAAATTTTTTTTTTCTAAGTTCACGTTCGCTATAACTCGATGTTCCAAAAATCGAGTTTTACATTTGAAACTAGATTTTCTAAAAATCGAGTTTCAAAACAGGGACATTTCCCTAATTAGTTTCAGACATTGGGCATTATGCTGGAAAGTTTATGAGAAATGGGGTAAAGTCCATTTTGGCCTTTATTACTTGAGAAAAAAAGACTATCATACATAAATTGAGTGAACAGTTTCTTTTGTGACAAAAAATAAAAAAAGTTGCAATATCAAGTATTGAAATAAAATTTTTCTCTTTTTTTAGTGAATCTTGAAATAAAGAATTGGATCTCTCTCTCTCTCTCTCTCTCTCTTAAAAATCAAATAAAATACAACTAGGATTAGATAGCATGGGCTATACTGTCATTTTTTTTAGCTCGTCACGCAATAATGTTCAAGAATCATGAGAACAAGAACACTAAAAATGAAAGATGATGTTGCCTACATTATAGTTTCCTTGGATATCTCCTAGAGTAGATAACTTAAGAGAGTTTGTTGAGGCTTAAGGATAAAAGGAAAAAGGAGGGGACAATGATCACACATTGTACTGTAAATAATTAAAATTTAAAACATAGATATCATTCATACATATAGGACCAAACTTCTTGTGATGAAAACCAATATCTATCTTTCATTCTTTCCTACAAGATGCATTGTGTTTGACTGTATCCCACTCAACTTGGAGGGAAATGATGTGAGCAATGCCAAAAATGCTTAGCCCCCTACAAATATTACGAGGTTTTGTGCTAAGATGATGAAGACAATTCACTGCTTCTACCAAAAATAAGCCATTCATTGCTTAATACATACAATTTTGCTTTATATGGCATAAACATGGATTTATTTGTTTCACAGTCAATCTTCATTCTAAATTAGATAGAGTTTGAATTCTTTGCTCCAAAAATAGGAGAGAAAAATAACAGCTTGTTGGCAACTTGGCATTACGAGTAGTTTAAAAGAACATGAAGATAATGTTTTGAGAAGATTCATTCTTCTTTCATCTGAAAACTATATAGTAAGTATTAACTTCCGAAACATATTTTGCATAAAAACAACAAAACTTTAGAAAAAATTAAGATAGATAATATTTATTTGGTTTGCACTCCAGTGCGCAAGTGCGCGCAGAGAGAGAGAGAGAGAGAGAGAGAGAGAGAGAGGGAGAGAGAGAGAGATGCTATGTATTCATTTAACTTTTAAAGTTAGCTTTTATTTTTATCTAAGCAAATAAAGTAGCCAAACAAATGCGTATATGCTTAGAATACTATCATCAACCTCAACAATTTAATATTTCAGAAAAATATTGGTTAAACTCAACCAAAACATCTTGCATCAATCTCAATGGTTTGTTTGAATTTTTTTTAATGAACAATACCTCAATACACTTGTTGAGGTGCTATTTGCCTAATAAAAATATTTTTTATTCATTCTTACTTACTCTTTGTTGTCGTAATCTCTCTCTCTCTCTAAGTCCTTCGGCAGTGAGAAGTTGCCTTGTCATGAGATCGACAAGGTTTGTCAAGGTTCGACAAAAAGTTGACTGCGTGGTCCTTTGGAGGCGAGAAGTTGCCTTGTTGTGAGATTGATGAAGTTCATCTTGGATTCGAAGATTTTTGCGGAGTTGGGACATAAGTCCGTGAAGCTTAGAGCTAGGATGCGGTGGTGTTTGGGTTGTTAAGATCAAATTCTTTAGGTTGATGGATGGGTCTTTGGGTTGAATTTGAGCAAGGAGGAAAATGGGGAAAAATAGTCTTGATGGAGACATTTTGATTAATTAAAATAGAATAGTGATATAGGATTAAGACTGAAATAATTGTATATGATAGGAGATTAGCAAAAGTGACAAAGTGAGCTTTTAAGACCAAATTTAGTTAAGAAAGCATCGAGGTTGAAGAAAATGCTCTCAAGCAAGCTATATATGTGTCACTTCCAAAACACTTTCTAAAACCTCATATTAAGTAGATAGGCAACCAAAATATTCTTATTTCCTATATGGATATTTCATGGTTGGTTTAATCCTTACTATTGTTATTACTTTGACCCAAATTTTGTGAATTTTAGTTCTACCCCAAGAGAGAGGAAATAATTGAAATTATTTCATTTTTAAAAATCAAGTAAACTGAAAAGTGGAAAATTTTAAAAATACGAATAATAGGAAGTCATGAGACTAATCAAATAGAGATCCCCCATCCCATTTGTGTGTGTGTGTGTGTGCGTCGAGTAACTTTAGCATAGTTTTAGGATATAGAGGTAGTATGTATTGTGCTAGTTGCGGACACCATCACCATGTAAGGCTTAGAGTTAGAGAGGTGTGGTACTCATGTCATGTTCCATAGTTCTTAGGAGGCATTAATGGATAGATAAACTTCCACCTTCTCAAAAAAAGAAAAAAGAAAAAGAAAAAAAAAGAAAAAGAAAAACGAAAAAAGAGAGGATCTGTGCAGTGAGCACAAAGCAAACAATTCTTTCGCCTCTCTCTCTCTCTCTATATATATATATATACAATCCTTCCACCTTGAAGCTTCCTTTTTTTGAGTTTTTATTTATTTATTTTTATTTTAGACAAATTAACTTAGGTAAAAATCAAATGGGTTTGGCTTACTTACTGTATTTTTTTAACTAAACATCTCATGTCATTTTAAATATACAATGATAAGTAGTAGTGAATTTTAATTTCTACTTTTTATTTAGTTAGTAAATGATGTAGCAATTTCTCATTAAAACAAAATTAGATTCCAGTTAAAAAAATATTGGAAATAAGCCAAATCCAAATCAAACAAGAATAAAAAAACATATCATGCCCTTTGTTTGATGTCAACGCTCATTATGAGTTACCTAAATTGTTCTCTAGGAGATATAATTTTAGGCTCAATTATCAATATTTAAAAAATTCAACCTATAGTAAAAAAAAAAAAAAAAGGAATTTGTGAGGGTCACCGATTAGTTAGGAAATCAATAAAAGTTAATAATAAATATTTTCCATATGTATTTACTAGTTTCGAAGTGTGTGTGACGAGACTTTTTATTTTTTATTTTTTGGGTTACGTGTTTTACTCATAATAATTTTATTTTATTTTTTATTTTAAGAAAAAGTTGTATTGGTACTTTTTTTTAAAGAAGAGTTGTATCAGTACTTGACTACTAATATGAGAGAGAAATATTTGTGGAAAAAAATAATTTTATTTTTTTATATTTTTTCAAAAAGAAGTTGTATTAATAATTGGCAACTAACGTAAGAAAGAAATGTGAAGGTAGGAGAATTTTTTTTTAAATTTATCTAAAAATTAGGAGTTTTTAAATTATTAATTTTATATGTCTAACCCTATGATTTAACCCTTAGAAAATGGATGAATTTAAGGATATTTTGGGTATTTAAATTGAAGATTTCAAACAGAAGAAGTTTTTTTTTTTTTTTTTTTTTTTTGTGATAAAGAAAGTCTTTATATAGTAATATAGATATAAAACATTTTGTAAAGATGAAAAAAAAATGAAAATCTATTTTTTTTTTTTTAATCTTAACGTTAAAATCCCGCTATAAACCGCTATAAAAAGACAGACATACGGAAAAAAAAGAAAAGAAAAGAAAAAGAAAAAAGAAAAAACCAGCTAATGGGCTATGCTAGCTTGTCAAAGTACTCAAGGGCCTATCGTCCAACACAAGCTATAGCTAGCCCATTATTAAAAAAAAGAGCTTCCACACCCGCACCCCCCCCTCTAGGTTCCAACTGGACCGCACCGCACTGAACCAGTGAGCGCTGACCATCCTTCTCTTTCACTTCCAGCCGAAAAAACTCCCACACCGCTCTCTCTCTCTCCCCCATCGCTCATCTAATAAAGCCCAAACCCTCCCAAACCAAACCAAAACCAAAACCGCAAAACCTCTCTCTCTCAATCTCTCTGTGGCTCGCGTAGGTGTTTCCTATTTTAATCCAATTTTACAAGAAAACGCACCTCAAATACACACACACTCTCTCTCTCTCTCTCTCTCTCTCTCTCTCTCTCTCTCTATATATATATATTAGCTGGAAGAAGAAAAGAGAAAAAAACAAAGAAAAAGCTTTGGATCTCAGAAACATACACCACTCAGATCATCATAGATCCCAAGCTATAAGGTACTCTCTCTCATTTCCTCTCTTTCTCTCTCTGATTTCATCGGTGAAATACCGTTACCGCGGTTTCTCTCTCTCTCTCTCTCTCTCTCTCTTCGCCGCAATCGGTTTTTTCCTGATAAGGTTTTTTATTTTCTACATAGCGGTTTTTGATTCTTTGTTCTGTTTGATTGCCGAGAAAATGTTCTGAATCGTTGATTCTGCGATTGTTTTATTTCGTTTTCTTTGCATCCAAAAAAAAAAAAGTATATTAATGATGGAATTTGTTGTCAGATTCTGTGTTTTCGCAATGGAGCTTGCGCAGCTAGAGGCATTGTGCGAGAGGCTGTACAATTCGCAGGACTCGGTGGAGCGAGCTCACGCGGAGAACACTTTGAAATGCTTCTCGATGAACACCGATTACATTTCTCAATGTCAGTACATTCTCGACCATGCCTTGACTCCCTACGCGTTGATGCTCGCGAGTTCGAGCTTGTTGAAGCAAGTCACTGAGCATAGCTTGGCTTTACAGCTCCGCCTTGATATCCGTAAATAAAATTTCCTAAAATTCTATTCACTGAATTGCAATTTTGTTGTTGATTCTTGTGAAATTTGAATGCATGAGCTTTTTTATTTATTTATTTTAATTATCTGTAGGTAACTACCTTATTAACTATCTGGCCACCAGAGGACCCGAATTGCAGCCTTTTGTAACCGCCTCGTTGATTCAACTCTTGTGTCGAGTTACGAAGTTTGGTTGGTATGATGATGATCGTTTCCGTGACGTGGTTAAAGAGTCAACCAACTTCTTGAGCCAGGTTACTTTGTAGGGCATTACATTAAGAACCCTGTCAATGCGTGGGCGCGTGTTTTTTTTTTTTTTTTTGTGTGTATGCGTCTTTAACTGCTCTGTTCTACTGCATTTATGTATGCGTTTTTCACGTTTTAGATGTTCTTACCGCGTAATCATTAATTGAGTCAATTACCTAATTAGTATATGCTCTACTGTCTATGTATTGTTTTTAATTAATTAGTTAGCTGGTTGGCAATGCTTGTTTGAAATATCTTTAAGATTTCATTTTTGATTGGTAAGAAGAAATCAATTTATACAAGGAAAGTTTGTATCAAAGACATTTATGTAAATTTGTATACATGCATATATTGTTATTTGAGAAATGCTTGGGAAACTATACATTTTGGTTGTATGAGTGTGGAAACTGACGTGGCTGCTAAAGTGTCATGGCTCGTGTATCATTACTCATTTATCCTTACGAATTTGACATGTGGAGCGTGCAACTCAAGGGTATTGCATATTCCACTTGGCACCATCACGAAATCAATGTAAAAGGGCAAGCTAGGTGCTTGTCTATGCACTTGGGTGAGGTGAGGTGACGCTAGTGCCTTTACCTCCTAATTGAGTGCTTTGCTTGAGGCGATAGACGCCAGAAGTTAGCTTCTCATTATACTAATAGCTCTATCATTTAATGTATCATACTAACACAGAAATCTGCCAATTTAATACTCATTTATATTGGCCATTCTTATACACGATAATATACCTTCCTAAACCTATAAAAAAAAAACGATAATATACCTTCCTAAGTGGTTCAACATATTATTATTGTTGTTGTTGTTGTTGATGTTGTTGTTGCTGCTGTTATTGTCTGCCTCAATTCAAAGCCCAAAAAACAAATTAGTATTTAAGGGATTATAATTATTTTGTAAGGTAATTATTTAAAGACTAATGATCTTTTGTGAACATGTAGGCCCTTTAAAAATTTATGTAATACATTGCTGTACTTCTATAGCTACTTGTTGCATGCGGTTATCGGGTGTTATCTTTTAAGTGATTTTGTTTCCATCTTTTTGACTTTTTTATTTTTATTTTAATAATAAAATTTATACAATTAATTGTGATAAAAAGCTACCAATTGAGGTCTTGAGTGAGGGTGAAGATTATGATTATGATGTTGAATATGAATTATTCTGTTAGGGTTCATTAGTAACTATTTTATTTTATTTTTTTGTTTCCTCTCTATCTATCTATGTTTATATTTTTTTGATAAATTGGGGAATTTGCCTAGGCGTACTTGTGGTGGGTTTGGTGTAAGAAGGCGGTAATCTTTCAGTGATCCCCCCCATCCCTAAGAAAGTCACTAAGAGATTACCGCATCCTTGCCTAATGGGCCTCCCTAATTACCTGTCATGCACGCAGTGGAAGTCTGGCATGGTGGCCTTTTTATCCTTTAAGAAGATGATGTAGGATAAATTCGGGAATTTACCTACGCTTGTGGTGGGTTTGTGTTTTGAGAGTTTGTGAATGTAGGTTTAGTCGTAGAAGAAAAGGATACTCAAAACTTGACTAGATTTTGATAAGATGAGGAACACTTGATAAGAATATACTATATATTGAAGCAAAAAAGTTTTTAGTCCATTGTACTGTGGCCTGTGAGCTGTGTTCCTTTGTTTTCTCTGACTGGGGTACAATGGGTAATGCTTAGGAGGGTGGTGGAAGTACTTTGTGGGTGGAGGAATTGGTCTGGAAAGTGTAGTGGCTCTATTTGGAATATGATCCCCATTTGCTTAACATGGGTAATTTGGAGAGAAATTGTTCGAGCTCCCAATTGGTTAACTGAAATTATTGATTGTAAGGTTGTTTGGGTGGGCCTAAACACTTGGCAGCACATATGCATGTTTTATTGTACTGTTTATTGTTTCAGTTTTCTTTCATAATGTATTGAGCAATGTATTTTTTTAGGAGTTGCCTTATATATACACCGTGTACATGAGGCTTCCCTTTTAACAGTAAATTAAAAAAAAAAAAAAAAGGGCTAAGGAAAAAAAATATAGCTGAACAGTTTTGTTTCCCTTGTCCTTAATTGATATCCTTCACCTTCTTGCAACGCATTTGTTTACATCCTACATTTTACTGTGCATCCATGAATTTTCTGCTTCTTGTGCATAATTTTTTTCCTTGAGTTTCTTATATAGTGGATTGCTTTTCAATTTGTGGAACCATACTCTTTAGTGCCTTCTTGCAAAATATTTGCTTCTCATATTGTATACTTTCCGTATACTAGGGTTGCACCCTTTTTTGATGGAATGCTTACTTATATAAAAAAAAGATAGCATCTGACATTTTTCTCATCATCCATCTTGGCTTCTCTGGTTTTTAGTCATACTTTTAATGCCCCGAATTGTTTCTTTCCTATCCTGTAAGATCAATTTTCATAATCTTTTAATTTAGTTGATTTCTTTTCATTAAAGGTGTTGCTACTTATTGTTCCCAACTGGTGGTGTTTACATGGATGGTTGCTAAGAAATAATTTATTTTTAACAGGCAACGTCGGATCACTATGCTATTGGTTTGAAGATATTAAATCAACTTGTGTCTGAGATGAATCAGGTAAGTCTACAACTATACCCAAGTTTATATAGTTAATAATTGCTCCCATGTTATAAAGCTTGAAAGATATGTTATTCTTATCCTTATCAAGATAACATTTCAGGATACTTGGAATGATCACACCATACTCTTTTTATTTTTTTTTGGGTTATCAAAGAAGAAGGTTGTGCAAACATTTTGATGCCTATTCCTAAGAAAGTCATACTAAAATGAAAACTAAGATTATATGTCTTTGTGAGAATGCTGATGTACCTTTGGCACTCTGATTTCATGTTACTTTATTTTGATGTTTGCAGAAAGTGAAAAGTGAGTCACAGCTGCATTTATTGGTTATCGTCCCTTTCCAAGATTAGGCATTATGTTGAAAATGTTGTTTAATAATTCACTTTCTCCTTTTATTTCTCATGTTATTACAAATGCTATCAGTTCTATCATGGCCAAACTAACAATAAACAAATGAACGCATGGATTTGATGTTGTTCTGTATTATTTTAATTAACTATTGAAATTTGATATTGTTCTGTATTTTTTTTTTTTTAATTATATATTATTGAAATTTGATGTAGTTCTTTATTAAAAAATAAAAAGCAGTGATTGTTATACCAAGTACAACTAATTTCCAGACTCATTAAGCCAAGTTCAATTGAATGTGATTGTTATACTAAGTACAACTAATTTCCAGACTCCTTAAACCAAGTTCAATTGAATTTTTATTAGACGTTTCCAATTTTTCTTTTTGGGAAGTTGTGGTTACAAGGTTGACAATGACTGTTTTGTAGCTATTCCCTTCTAACTTTATCCCGGTCATTTGGATGCTAGTATAAATTTTAGTCCGTAGCCTAGGATCTTCAGGAAGATTTTCTTAGTCAATCAACTTCGACACGGTTTGCTTTGAATAACTTTGTTCAGTACCATGACTACTTGTTTTTTTAGGCAAGTGGTGTTTGCTCTGTTGTTTGTTTTCTTTTGAGAAATTTATCCATAATTGATTAAAAATAATAATATAATTAATTTCAATATTTTTAACACTAATTTCATTTAAGAAAAAAAACCTAACATGAATGTTGTACTAACTAATACAATGTCTACCAGCATTTGCTATTTAAATTTGGATAGCATGCTTGGATATTAAGTTCTAGGTGTCAATGTGAACTTTTAAAAATTGAACCAACCACATATACCTTGGTTGAAGGCATATTATTAATCCAGTATAATACATGCATTTACAAGAATTTTCATCTTTCAAGTCAACCACATAACATTTACAGAACAGCTGCAGCAATCTGCTGATCTACATGCTTTTTTTAAGCATGTTTTAGCTTAAAATTCTATTATATATCTCTTGATGTTATGACAGATGAATTTTAACTTCATGTGTACAAAATTGTGATTGTGCCTAACATTAGGAAGCATATTGTTTAGATTTCTAGTATTTGTTGGTTGGTTTTTGCATTTCTGTTATCATAGTTTGGGAATATAAGTAATGCATTTTCAATTGTTGTGAGAACCAGTATTGTCTTAAGGAATCAGCTTTGCTTAGGTTTGCTGGTCATAAAGGCTTTTCATAGATTTTCTTTTTTCCTTTTTCTTTGTGCCTCATCCCTAAATATTATTTTATTTATTTTGATCTAATTACTTACAACTGCTTGTATGTTTTTGACTTCTAAATCCTTAGCCCAATCCTGGTTTGCCTTCAACACACCATCGAAGGGTTGCGTGTGCCTTTAGGGATCAATCTCTTTATCAAATCTTCCAAATATCTTTAACATCATTGCGCCAACTGAAGAGTGATGGTAATTTGCTAAATATATTTAAGCTTTGATGAAGACCCTCCATCCTGTCTAAAGTTCTCATTTGCTGCTTCATTGGTTGTTTTTTTTTTTTTTTTTTTTTTCTTCTCTGATGGTTTTGCATCTGTGTAACTTGCAGTTGTAAGTCGATTGCAAGAGTTAGCGCTCTCTCTTTCGCTTAAATGTTTATCATTTGATTTTGTTGGGACATCAATTGATGAGAGTTCAGAAGAGTTTGGTACTGTTCAGGTATTTGCCTCTTCTGATTTATTTATTAACCATTTGATGGTCCTTCAAGTTCTTTTTGAATCAGATTGTTAAGTAATTATGGAACATGGTGGTGATCTGACAGATTCCGTCTTCTTGGAGACCAGTTTTGGAGGACTCTGAAACATTGCAAATATTTTTTGATTACTATGCTATTACAAAGGCCCTCTTTCCAAGGAGGTTAGTAAATTTTATGCTTCTTTTATATTCAATTTGTGTTTGTGTGTTTAAACCCTAGACATTTATTTAAGGTCAATTAGTCCTTAATTTTTTGGAAGGAGGTTCTTACACAACATTAAATTTTGAAATTGATCTTTACATGCTCCATAAAGATACACGAGAGAATAAATGGGTACCTAGGTATGTATATATGCTACTGATATTATTTCCTTTGTATTTGAATTTGTGTGTGTGTGGGGGGAAGGAGGTGGGGTAGGGGGTTTGATTGTATTCTTTGCCTCTGTGCTTTTTATTTATTTACTTATTTTAATAACTAATACGTTTTATTAATAAAAAATGCATCAAGTACAAAGGGGTTATTCTAGATGAATAACATAATTAAGTTGCAAGAGTACAATGATCTAGGAAATTCCAAATTAGAGAAGGGAATGGATGTGCCCCTGAAGTCAGCACCCACCCAAACAACGTTCTAAAAAGTTGCATCTTTAAATCTAAAATAGTATTCTCACACCCCTTGAGGGTTCTAGCATTTCTTTCATGCAAAAGACACCATATTAGAAAATGTGGAACGGCATTCCATATTGCAATGTTTCCATGGACAGAACTAGTGGGTGGTTTAGGAGAGTTCAAACACCACTTGGTTGGATGGGACAAGGTGTGCAACCCTATGGCTAATGGAGGGTTAGGGGTTTGGAAACTTATTCTTTTTTTTTTTGGTTGATAAGTAATAAAGATTCATTGATATCAAAAAGAGAGAGACACTCAAGTACACAGGGAGTATACAGGGTGAACAAATCAAAAACGAACATTACAAATATCAAGTAAATCCAAAATAGAAGAAAAATGATGGTTTCTCCACATAGAGAACCAATCAAGTAAGGTTCTAAAAAGAAGAAGCTTGAGATCAGGCATGCAGCGCTCTTTGTCTTCAAAACACCTACTATTTCTCTTTTTCAAATACACCACATCAAACAATGAGGAACAACCATCCATGTATCTCCATTACGATGGCGACCAAAACGACCTTGCCAGCAAGCAAATAGCCCAACAACTGACATTTGCATAACCCAACAAACTCCAAATAAACCAAAAACCATATCCCACAACTCCAAAGCAACCGGGCAATGAAGGAATAGATGGTCAACAGTTTTACTATTACACATGCACATATAACACCAATCCAAAATGCAAACCTTTCTTTTTCTTAAGTTGTCAATTGTCAGACATTTCCCCAAGACTGCGGTCCATACAAAGAAAGCCACTTTAGAGGGAATCTTCTACTTTCAAATGCTTTTCCAAGGGAAAAACTGCTCACTATGGCCAACTAGAAGATGGTAGTAAGCACTAACCGTGAACCCCTTACTCTTACAAGGCAGCCAACATCTTTTATCCTCCCCGATACCCCTTACAGGAGTGCAATAAATGGTATTGATGAAGCTCTTGAAAGCTTCCAATTCACGATTATGCACCTCCCTACAAAACTGAAACTCCCAATGGAGTACTCCATTGGTGTACCTCATTAGATCTGCCACACTTGCCTCTTTGCTACGACAAATCCTATATAATTCAGGATAGCGGTCAGCGAGAGAAGAAGTTCCACACCAATGATCTAACCAAAACTACACTTTTGATCCATCTCCAATTTCATATAGAATAAACCGAGATAAAGAGTGCCACCCCCTTCTGATATTTTTCCACAAACTGACTCCACAAGGATCAAAGAAAAAGCTAGAACACCAACCACCCCAATCACAACCATACTTCACCTCTATCACTTGATGCCATAGAGCATATACCCAAATCTCCATAACCACTTCCCTAATAAAGCTACATTGAAAGTTCTCAGGTTCCTAATGCCCAACCCACCTGAAGAAAGCGGAGTACACACCATAGACCAATCAACCAGATGAAATTTTGGCTTATCTCCTAGGCCACCCCACAGAAAGTCTCGTTGAAGTCTAGCAATTCGGTTGGCCACAAAAGTATGAATAGGGAATAAAGAAAGAAAATAAGTAGGAAGATTTGAGAGAGTGCTTTTAATTAAAGTGACTCTACTTCCCTTGGATAAATATAATTTTTTCCAACTTGCTAATTTTCTTTCCATCTTCTCTAGAATTGGATTCTAAATTGATTTGTCCTTAAATTTTTTTTTTTTTTTTGATAAGTAAGAATGTTATATATACGAGTGGCTACTCTGCGCATGAAGAACATAGAGCAAACCCAGAAAATACAAGAAGGAAAAAACAAAGAAAAATAAAAAAAGAAAACTAAACCACAGATTAATTACAAAGAGAAAGAGAGCTAAGGAAAGAAGGGAGGGAATCATTAGTCGTGAGTCTCCAAGCTCGAGGCCAATCAAAAAGAGTCCCACTAAAAGAAGCAAGCATCTGATCACCGGAACTATCCAAATCCTCAAAAGTCCACCGATTCCGTTCCTTCCAAATACACCAAAAGATGCACAATGGAACTAAATTTCATATCTGAGGTGAGTGCTTCCCCAACCAATTCCACCAGCCAAAAAGGAAATCTGGGATCAATCTAGGTACAACCCAAAATAGGCCAAAAGTTATAAAGACAAAGCTCTATAACCGATAAGCAATCTGACAATGAAGAAGTAAGTGGTCTACCATCTCTCCACAATGTCGGCACATAATACACCAGTCTACAAAAACCAATGTCCTTAATCTCGGGTTATCACCCGTTAGGATCTTATTCCAAGCTACACACCAAACAAAAAAGGAAACTCGCCTAGGGGCCTTTACTTTCCATATAGCTTTCCAAGGAAAGACAATTGAGGGAGAATTCCTTAATTTGTTATAATATGACCGGATATCAAAATCCCCATTAAGTTTCAACTTCCATCTCATCCGGTCTCCCACATCCATTGGAGTATTAGCTTCCAATATACGAAGAAAATGCAGCCCTTCATCCATCTCCCAATCATTAAATTCTCGAATAAAACGAACATTCCAAATTCTTCCATCCTCCGCCCCCTGTCTTGACAAAGAAGCTTCTACAGATACCTCCTTATCAATAGCTACACCATACAACCTTGGGAAAGTCAATTGAAAAGGTTGATCCCCACACCACCTATCTTGCCAAATCGCACTCTATTCCTCAACCCAACAACAAACTGACAATTTTTGCTAAAATCCTCCCATCCCATGCAAATACCTCTCCACAAATCACACCCATGAACTCCCCTACCCAGTTTTGAGGTCCAACCCCCCCATTCTTCCCCATATTTTAAAGCTACCGCCCTCCTCCATAAGAGATCCTCTTCCTTCTCAAACCGCCACAACCATTTCCCCAATAAGGCTTTATTGAAAGTAGTAAGTTTCCTTATCCCCAAGCCACCATTGGCTATAGGTGCACAAACTTTATCCCATCCTACCAGATGAGGTTTGCTATCACCCCATAGAAAGTCCCTCTGCAACTTTTCAATTCTATTAGCCACATGAGTAGGAATTGTGAATAACGATAGAAAATAGGTAGGAGGCTAGATAGCGTACTCTTGAGTAACATCAATCGACCCCCTTAGACAAATACAGCTTCTTCCACCCGGCTAATTTCCGTTCAAATTTTTCCAAAATAGGATTCCAAATTGAAGGAGAATTATGTGAAGCCTCCAACGGCATGCCAAGATAAGACATAGGCAGCTTTCCAACTTTACAGCCCAAAATTTCAGCCAGGGCATGCAATCATCAACCTCCCCTATTGGAACCATTTCACTCTTATGCACATTAACCTTCAAACCTGTTACCGCCTGAAAACTAAGTAACAACAACCGAATATGAAGAATTTGCTCCACATCCGCATCACAAAATAGGATAGTACCATCTGCAAATAGTTTTTTTTTTTTTGATAAGTAATAAGATATATTGATATCAAAAGGGAAAGACCCTAGTACACAGGGAGTGAACAAGGAGCCAAACAGATCAAACACAAAAATTGCAAGAATCTAGGAAAACAAACAGAGAAGGGAAAGATTTGTTTTGCAAAGCAAACAACTAATCCAACAAAGTTCTAAAAAAGAAAAGCTTAAGGTCTGGAATAGATCTCTCAGAATCTTCGAAACAACGACTATTCCTCTCCCTCCAAAGACACTACATTAAGCCATGAGGAATGATGGACCATATATAACAATTTCGATGACAACCAAAGCTGCCTTGCCAGCACCCTAACAGCCCCAAAACAGTAAGGGGCATAACCCAAGATACTCCAAATAAACCCAAAACCATAGACCATAGATCCATAGCAATGGGGCAATGGAGGAACAGATGGTCAATCGATTTAGCATTACTCTTGCACATGTAGCACCAATCCAAATCCACACATTCCTTTTACGCAAATTATCAATCGTCAAGCATTTCCGTAAGGCAGCAGACCAAACAAAGAAAGCTACTCTAGAGGGAATCTTCTGCTTCCAAATACTTCTCCAAGAGAAACCGAAGATAGTAGGACCAGCAAGAATTCTATAGTAGTCTTTCACCAAGAACCCCTTAGCTTTGTTAGGAATCCAACACATTTTGTCCTCACCAAACCCCCTAATAGAAGAACCATAAATGGTTTCCCTAATCTTGTCCTCACCAGTAGATGTGTAACACATTCTCCACCACCCCTCCTAGCCTCAACTTTAAAACCACGGAACAAGCCAGCTCCCTCCACTCTTCTCAACATCCTACTAAACACCTCCATCATAATAAAAAACAGCATAGGAGATAGCGGATCTCCTTGTCTTATACCTCTCGAACTACCAAAAAAATTAGCTGGAGACTCATTAATCAAAACCGAGAACTGAACTGTGGATATACAAGTGCGGATCCACTTACACCACTTCACTCTAAAGCCCATTCTATGCAACAAATTCAACAAAGCCTCCCAATTCACATGACCGTAGGCTTTCTCAATATCAAGTTTACAAATGACTCCAGGAACCCCACTCTTCCCTCGGCTATCCACACACTCATTCGCAACAAGAACCGAGTCAAGAATTGTCGCCCACCCACAAAGCTATTCTGAGTCTCAGAGATCAGCTGATCTAAAACCACTCTTAATCGATTTGCCAAAACCTTAGCTAAGATTTTTACACACTCCCACCAAGTTAATAGGTCGGAAATCTCTAATATTAAAGGCATCATTCTTTTTAGGAATTAATGCAATGAAGGTAGCATTAAGGGACTTGTCCTTAAATTTTGCTCCAAAAGGAAGACCCAAATATTTCATTGGGAGAGACCCTTGCTTGCAACCTAAGACAGCCATCAAAAGATCCATGTTATGAACTGCCCCCACAGCCACTAGTTCAGACTTACCCAAATTTACCTTCAGACTAGACATAGCCTCAAACCAAATGAGCACCATACGGAGAATCAACATTTGATCAATATTAGCATCACAAAAATCAGAGTATCATCAGCGAAAAGGAGGTGGGAAACCATCAAAGATCTTTTAGTAGAAACACTACACTAAAACCTAACAAACGACCTTCATCAAAGATCTCATACTTAGGGGTCGCTCTTTGGCGAATCAGTGTTGCATGTGCCGTTGCAGTGGGATCTATGGATCATCTCCTTCTTCATTGTCCTGTAGTGCTCTTTTGGTATTTAGTGGGTCTTGCCAGGCTCGGTGGCAGGATTATGATTTTGTTGGAGTCACTGGCTTGGGAAGTATAGTTCAGATATTTGAAATTTAATTCCAGGCTGTTTGATGTTGACTATTTGGATGGAACATAATCGTTGTTCCTTTGAAGATTCTGAGAAGACGTTGGTTGAGTTGAAAGACTTGTGCCAGCACAGTCTTTTTGATTGGTCTCGGTGCTGGGGTTTTACAGATTGTTCTTCTCATCTATAGTTTTTTTCTTGTCTTAGATTAGCCTCCTGATCTCTTTTCTCTATGTTTTCTGTTAGTGCTTTTCTGTGTTCATCATTATGAACACCTTGTTTGTTTCTTTCATCTTTTTTCATCAATAATATTACTCTTATTACCTACATTAAAAAAAAAAAAAAACCATTCTTTGTTTGGAAAGTGGCTATGGAGGTTTGGGTTGGAGGAAAAAAATTGTGGAGATGGGTAGTTAGTGTGAACTATGGGGAGGAGTGGGGTGGATGGTACTCGAAACTTGTTTGAGGAGTGCAGCTGGACGAGCTATAGTGTTAAAGCTCTTTAGTGCGCTGTTCCAGTTTCTAATAGAAATAATGAATTGATATAATTTTTTTTTTTGATAAGTTAATGAATTGATATAAATGACAATGCATATGTTTCTAAATGACAATGGCCATTGCCCATTGAGAGAAAAAGAGAGAGCTAAGCTATATTTGATTGGAATTGAATTCTTTANAGTAATAAGATATATTGATATCAAAAGGGAAAGACCCTAGTACACAGGGAGTGAACAAGGAGCCAAACAGATCAAACACAAAAATTGCAAGAATCTAGGAAAACAAACAGAGAAGGGAAAGATTTGTTTTGCAAAGCAAACAACTAATCCAACAAAGTTCTAAAAAAGAAAAGCTTAAGGTCTGGAATAGATCTCTCAGAATCTTCGAAACAACGACTATTCCTCTCCCTCCAAAGACACTACATTAAGCCATGAGGAATGATGGACCATATATAACAATTTCGATGACAACCAAAGCTGCCTTGCCAGCACCTAACAGCCCAAAACAGTAAGGGGCATAACCCAAGATACTCCAAATAAACCCAAAACCATAGACCATAGATCCATAGCAATGGGGCAATGGAGGAACAGATGGTCAATCGATTTAGCATTACTCTTGCACATGTAGCACCAATCCAAAATCCACACATTCCTTTTACGCAAATTATCAATCGTCAAGCATTTCCGTAAGGCAGCAGACCAAACAAAGAAAGCTACTCTAGAGGGAATCTTCTGCTTCCAAATACTTCTCCAAGAGAAACCGAAGATAGTAGGACCAGCAAGAATTCTATAGTAGTCTTTCACCAAGAACCCCTTAGCTTTGTTAGGAATCCAACACATTTTGTCCTCACCAAACCCCCTAATAGAAGAACCATAAATGGTTTCCCTAATCTTGTCCTCACCAGTAGATGTGTAACACATTCTCCACCACCCCTCCTAGCCTCAACTTTAAAACCACGGAACAAGCCAGCTCCCTCCACTCTTCTCAACATCCTACTAAACACCTCCATCATAATAAAAAACAGCATAGGAGATAGCGGATCTCCTTGTCTTATACCTCTCGAACTACCAAAAAAATTAGCTGGAGACTCATTAATCAAAACCGAGAACTGAACTGTGGATATACAAGTGCGGATCCACTTACACCACTTCACTCTAAAGCCCATTCTATGCAACAAATTCAACAAAGCCTCCCAATTCACATGACCGTAGGCTTTCTCAATATCAAGTTTACAAATGACTCCAGGAACCCCACTCTTCCCTCGGCTATCCACACACTCATTCGCAACAAGAACCGAGTCAAGAATTTGTCGCCCACCCACAAAGCTATTCTGAGTCTCAGAGATCAGCTGATCTAAAACCACTCTTAATCGATTTGCCAAAACCTTAGCTAAGATTTTATACACACTCCCCACCAAGTTAATAGGTCGGAAATCTCTAATATTAAAGGCATCATTCTTTTTAGGAATTAATGCAATGAAGGTAGCATTAAGGGACTTGTCCTTAAATTTTGCTCCAAAAGGAAGACCCAAATATTTCATTGGGAGAGACCCTTGCTTGCAACCTAAGACAGCCATCAAAAGATCCATGTTATGAACTGCCCCCACAGCCACTAGTTCAGACTTACCCAAATTTACCTTCAGACTAGACATAGCCTCAAACCAAATGAGCACCATACGGAGAATCAACATTTGATCAATATTAGCATCACAAAAATCAGAGTATCATCAGCGAAAAGGAGGTGGGAAACCATCAAAGATCTTTTAGTAGAAACACCTACACTAAAACCTAACAAACGACCTTCATCAAAGATCTCATACTTAGGGGTCGCTCTTTGGCGAATCAGTGTTGCATGTGCCGTTGCAGTGGGATCTATGGATCATCTCCTTCTTCATTGTCCTGTAGTGCTCTTTTGGTATTTAGTGGGTCTTGCCAGGCTCGGTGGCAGGATTATGATTTTGTTGGAGTCACTGGCTTGGGAAGTATAGTTCAGATATTTGAAATTTAATTCCAGGCTGTTTGATGTTGACTATTTGGATGGAACATAATCGTTGTTCCTTTGAAGATTCTGAGAAGACGTTGGTTGAGTTGAAAGACTTGTGCCAGCACAGTCTTTTTGATTGGTCTCGGTGCTGGGGTTTTACAGATTGTTCTTCTCATCTATAGTTTTTTCTTGTCTTAGATTAGCCTCCTGATCTCTTTTCTCTATGTTTTCTGTTAGTGCTTTTCTGTGTTCATCATTATGAACACCTTGTTTGTTTCTTTCATCTTTTTTCATCAATAATATTACTCTTATTACCTACATTAAAAAAAAAAAAAAACCATTCTTTGTTTGGAAAGTGGCTATGGAGGTTTGGGTTGGAGGAAAAAAATTGTGGAGATGGGTAGTTAGTGTGAACTATGGGGAGGAGTGGGGTGGATGGTACTCGAAACTTGTTTGAGGAGTGCAGCTGGACGAGCTATAGTGTTAAAGCTCTTTAGTGCGCTGTTCCAGTTTCTAATAGAAATAATGAATTGATATAATTTTTTTTTTTGATAAGTTAATGAATTGATATAAATGACAATGCATATGTTTCTAAATGACAATGGCCATTGCCCATTGAGAGAAAAGAGAGAGCTAAGCTATATTTATGATTGGAATTGAATTCTTTGATGTCCATTTTGTGTTTTGCCAAAATTAACTTCATTATACAATTAAATTTTTGTGAACAAATATATATATATATATATATATTCCTGATAAGTTTTTTGTAAACAAAATTTAATTAGAGATGACAAATTGACTCTAAACATGGGGTGCCCACATGTTGCAACAAACATGATTTTATTTTTTCCAAATTTGAAAATTGAAAATTGAAATAGTAATAACTTCTTTTTAAGAGATAAATGACACAATTTTAACAAGTTCTTATCAATTATCACTAAATTTAAAATTTAAAACAGTCATTTAAAAAGCTTCTGAACACGCGTGTAACTTGTGTGAAGAGGCTAGTAATAATAATAACCATTGTCCATTAATTGAATTAATTGGGTTCAAGTGTGACTATACAAAGCAATTTATTGTCTCCAATTTTGTCATTTCTCACATCTTCAAGTGTTTCATCAATTGGTTACCAAATGGTACTTTGTCAAACACTCTAAACACTAAAACACTAAAGCACTTTAGTCCAAAAGCTCTACAGTTAAAGATCTAGTTCCTACAATAATGCCAAATGTGTCCTTAGTCTAAGCACCTAGCTAACATGGAACTAGTTGTAGAACAGAATGATTGCACTATATGGACGGAACTAGTGCTGCTAATTCTTGATAGCAAGGATAATTCAAAAAGAAAGTAGTGCCTATCCATTGAGAGCATTTGTTTCTTGGTAGGGCTTGTCAAATCACTGAAAGGCTTTGGTGATTCTTCAATTTGGTAATTTGAAGATTTGAAAATGGTTGAGTTTGCCAATGGTTAGTGTCTCAAGAAGTTTAGAAATGGAGTTAAAAAAACAGTTAAATGACTATTAATGATAAAAATAGCCAAATCAAGATTCTAGGAAAATTTAGAAAAGGAACAAAAAAGAGAGAGTTCATATAAGAGTTTCCACTACATTTGATTTTTCATTCTAACATAGCATCAAATTTACTCGTGTGCATTGGTCATTTTAACCAAACAAGACTTAGTAAGGGGAAAAACAAATTTCTATGGAAGAATATAAGGAAAGGGTGGGTCAAATTTTCTCGCTTCATTAACACTGAGGTGGGTGTGGGCTTTAATATCAAGTTTTGGTGTGACTCTAAGGTGGCTTTTCCATAATTATTTCATAATGATTGTAAGGAGGAGGCTTTAGTGGTTGATCACTTGATCTATTTTGAGAATACTTTCCACTGGAACATTAGTGTATTTAGAGCAATGCAAGACTAGTTATTGGAGTCCATAGCATCTTTATGGACACAATTTACTCGATCAAAGTGAGAAGAAGTGGCGTTGATGAATTATGTTGGAACCCATCTAAAAGATACACATTTGAAGTTAAATCATACTAAGCTACACCTTCCATGTTTGTATTTTCCTTAGAAGAGTATATGGAGGCCTACAGTCTCAACTAAAGTGGCATTTTTCCTTTGGACATCAACATTGAGGAGGGTGGGGATCAAATGTGGTGCGTGTTGAAGAAGAAAGGGGAATTTGATACTCGTTCTTATTATAATGTACTCAGAGGTTCCTCTTCGGTCATATTTCCCTGGAAAGGTATTTGAGGGGTCAAGGTACCTAGACGGGTTTCATTTTTTGTTTGGAGTGCGGTTTGGGGGAAGATACTAACTGGTGATAATTTAAGGAGGAGAGGTTTTTCTATAACAGATTGGTGCTGCATGTGTAGGTGTAGTGGAGACACTATGGATCATTCATTGATTCACTGTGTGAAGGCGTATTAGTTGTGGTGTTTTTGTCCTTAAAATCCTTTGGAATCTCTTGGGCTTTTCCTAGTAAGGTGATAGATCTTCTTTTGGGAAGAATTGGTTGGAGAAATGCTTGTCCGATATTTGGAATTTGATTCCGTTGTGTTTGACATGGTGTCTTTGGAGGGAGCGTAATGGTCTCACTTTTGAGGATGTGGAGAGCTCAGATGATCAGCTGCTTGCCTCCTTTGTTGGCACCTTGTTTGATTGGTCTTGGGTTTGGGGTCTCATACCTAGTGAATCTGTCCCGATGTTTGTAGATTTGCTTCTTTCTTGTACATAGTTGTTTTTTTTTTCTTTTGGTAACCTTTGGCTGCTAGCGTTTTTTTGCATATAGCAGACCTTTTAAAATACTTTTTATTACCTATCAAAAAAAAAAAAAAAAAAAAAGAAAAGAAAAAAAGTTATCAACATTGAGGAGAATTTTAGCTGCCAAGAGCCTTGTAGCTCAATTGGTTGGCAACTCTTGTTGTTTCCAATGTAGACATTTAGGGTTCAAATTCCCCCACCCCCAACTATCGAATTATCAAAAAAAATTGGGGAGAATTTTAGCTATAGATAATCTCATAAAATGAAATTTAATTGTTGTAGATTGGTGTTGTTTGTGTAAAATTGGTGGGTGAAAATTGCAGATTGCCTTCCTCTTCATTGTGATGTTGCTAGAGAGCTTTTGAGTATGGTTTTAGTCTCTATGAAGTTCAATCGGTTATGTCATATGGTGTGGTGGAGCTGTTAGCAAGCTGGCCAGTAGATTTGGTAGATTTAGTAGAGATTTGGAACACAATCCTTCGTTGTCTCATGTTTTGAAGGATTTGAAAAATGTTTTTGACCTAAATTTTTTATATCTAGAATTTTCTTGAGATGCTTGGCACCTGTAATTTTAGAACTTTGATGTAGGTGTGCCTATTGTATACTGCTCATGTATATGGGTTGCTTTGTTTTGCACTTGTTAAATGAAATATTTACTTATGGAAAAAAGGTTCCTTTTGTCATCCACTTGGACATACTACCTGATCTGGTTATTCACCATTTTCCTGCAGTAATATTCTCTCTTAAACTATAGTCAGGCCCAAATAAAGTCATCATAGGTTAGGTACCAGTACCAAAATACTAATTGAAGGGGCAGGTTTAAGAGTGAAGCCTCTATCGCCTCAGGGTTTGTGCCCTTCCCTTCTGAAACGTAGTAATGTACATAATGTGGGGATAAACTCAACTAAAGTCAGCTCAACTAAATTTTTAATACCAAATAATTGGAGTTGGCCTCATGGATCCTTTATGCCTGTTGGCATTGTCTAGGGTGGCGTTCTCATTTGCTTCATTAACAACCATGTTTTTCCTTGTAACCACATCATTAAAGTGCATATTTTGGATATATGAAAAAGCTTCAATGGTATTCCCTCTTCTTATAAGATAAGGTGGATGCTTTACCTATCAAAAAAAAGATAAGGTGGATGCTGAGGTTATGGGATGGGGGACTATACACACCTAGGGGAATAGTCAGCTGCTCAAAAAGCTTTGGACATCCTCGTTAGCCAAAAAAAAAAAGTGAAGGTTGAGGTTGAACGTTTAAGACTCCACTGGTTGTGTGTGTTACTTACCAATAAAAGAAAAAAAATAAAGGAAACAATAATTCTAGTGCACTACTTTAAAGGCTTGTGCGATTGGAAGAAGGTTAGAAAGTTATTGAAGAATAACAAAAATAAGTTGAGATATTTTTGATATGTAATAAGCTTTGTTGATATCAAAAAAGGGACACCCTAGTACATAGGGAGTGTACAGGGGTCAACAATCAAAACCGGAAATTACAAGAATAAAGAAAAACAAAAAGAGAAGAGAATGATTGGTTTTGCAAAGTAGACAACCAATCCAATAAAGTTTTAAAGAAAAATAGCTTGAGGTCATGTATGGATCTCTCATTATCTTCAAAACACCTACTATTACTTTCCTTCCAAAGACACAACATTAAACAATGGGGAATAATTCTCCATGTATGCCCATTTTGATAACGACCAAACCAGCCTAACCAACAAGCTAGAAGCCCCACAACTGATTGTGGTATAAGTTTATTATAGTAATTTGCTTTTATATATATATATATATATAAAGTCATTTGTTTGCCAGAATGAAAACCGTGCTTTTTATCATTTTGGGATTCAGAATTGCTTGTGCCTTTTTATCATTAGGTGCACCTGCAAATAAGATTGGCTTTACCTTTTGAAAGTCTTGACCTTGGGCTAGAATTAGAATTCTAGAAAAAAGCACTGGTTGAACTCCATTTTGGCATTGGTAACATGTTGCGAGTGCAACTCCCTTCTTGACCAAACCATGTAACAAACCACCTTAGCTGACTATAGATAACAAGTAAGAAATGTAATCTTCAAAGTCAACTTGAAGCAGTTTTCTCAAAGCATGAACTTTCTATAGGTTATACTTGTTTTCAAATTGACAAAATGTTTAAATATGAAATATGGAACTGAAAAAAGTTGTTCCAGATAATCCAATCATGGCTATCATAATCCAGTCATGTCTCTTCTTCTTAGCATAAATCTCAGATGTATAGTACTTAATTTCTTTACTAGTTAGTTTACAATGTTGAAAATTAGTTAGGATATATTTGATGGCTCCTTGTGGTTGCTATGAGTGGATTGCCATTTGCAAAGTATTTTTGGATTATATGAGCATATATTTGCTTTTGATAATCGTGTCCACTTAAAATTTGAGCAATGATGGTTTGCTATTATTCTTATTTTGCTCTCCAATTTACTTGGTCTGTTTTTGTTTAAAGTAAAGAATTTCTCAGGCCTTCTCTCTCTGTCTTTAACTGGAAAGTTTTTCTTGTTGATTTGTTCTTGAGTATGCTGCTTTTAAACTTTTTTTCTTAGGGTTAAAACAATTTTCTTTCCAGGCACTGGAGTGCTTGGTGCGACTAGCTTCTGTAAGACGTTCTTTGTTTACGAATGATGCTGCTCGTTCTAAGTTTTTGGCCCATTTAATGACAGGAACCAAAGAAATCCTGCAAACAGGGCAAGGTGTGGTTGGCTTGTCACGTCTTTTTATTTCTTTTGCCTTTTTACTATATTGATGCTGAGTGGCAATTGAATGATTGTTGATACTCTCTCTCGCCCTCTTTGTGTATGAGTGCCCATGTACATGTCTATGTTACCGCCTAGACATAATTGATTTTTCTTTTTTATTTTACCTTTGTGTTTTCATATTTTGTATGAGAGATTTGACTACTTGTTTGGAAAAATTTTATTTGACCTAGTTCTAGTAAGCAATCGTTTGCCTTTAACAGCTTTGTCATCAGGTTGTTTAAGGTGAAAATTTGCCATGTTAGGTTTTTGAGTTCTATATCTGGTATCAATGGAACTTGTGTTTTTGAAAATTTATTTATGGTTTTCTAGGGTCAGTGCTTATTTATGTATAAAATATGGTGAGAAAATAAAGTTAATTGAGGTTCAAACTAATCTATCACCATATCAGGAGATAAGTCATAAAATTTTAGGCTAAAATGCTATTATAGAAAAAAGCATTCGGTAGTGGATATCTGCAGCTGTTATGTATGTGTTATGTGGTTGAAACTTATGAATTCATTTTTTGTTATAGTTAATTAGTAATAAGCTTTTAGCAAGTTAGTTAATGCTTGCTTCACTGTTAAAATGTTTACATTAATGCCTGGAAGTTTTCTGTTCTACAAAAGTGAATTAAGATTCAAATGTAGTGTTGCAATCTTCATAGCACCACACACAGCTGTTGATTATTGGAACATTTTTAGTTTATGGTTTTTTCATTTCTCTTCACTTTTGGCTTTGTATATACAATTTTTGATTTGATGGGGGTATCAGGTCTTGCTGATCATGACAACTACCATGAGTATTGTCGTCTTCTTGGACGTTTCAGAGTGAATTATCAGGTATTTTTCTTTTAAGAATCTGGACATCTGGTACTCCTTTTTGGGCTCTGTACGCATATTGAGTATGCTCAATAACTAAATTTTGTCGTGTAACTGTCTATTTGATAGCAACATCCAAGCAATCACTTTTCTGGAAAGAGAGTTCTTTTGTGCATTTGTTTTGAGTTTGTATGTATTTGCGTTTTTATTTATTTATTTATTTATTTATTTTTTATTTATTTTATTTTTTTTATGTTCATAGAATTACACTGCTAAATTTCTATGAAATATAACGCCATGTTATCAAATCTGATGATTTCATTTTTCTTTTTATTTCCAGTTAGTAGATGTGGCATTGTTTACTAACTTACCTGTTTGCTCTCTTTTATTGTTAGATATTCAATAAGAAATACATTTATCATGCCTTCTTTGGTTGGATTTGAATCCTTATACTGAAGATACTCAATGACTACAAAATAATAAACTTAATTCATAGGGTCTTAGATTTAGTAATTAATAGTACCAGTTAATTACATTAGTCCTTTTCTGCATGCTTCATTTATGGTCATCTCTTCTAATGTTTGGGCAATCACAAAATTTAAGTTTTAATGAGTTATGTTGATTTCAATTAGCTAGGTTGAAAGGACAAATTGAAGAAAATTGTATTGGAAATTTCTAAAATTAAGTTGGGGCATAAGTTTTTATAAATACTAAGGAGTAGATAATCTTTTACCAAAAAAGTAGCAAGGATCACTAGAGATACTCAAATGGCTAGCCTTAACTTCCTGCTAAGAGCTTTGTGTCATATTGCAATGATCTTTCAGTTACTGCAAGTAGTACTAGAAGAGTGAGGGGTTCCCTTGGCATCTATTATTGGGACTTTTTTCTTTTTTTTGATAGGTAAAAAAGATTTATATTCAAGAACACCACCTTATGCAAAAAACATAAGGCGGAGAGAAAAATACAAAGGGAGAAGAAAGAGTGTAAAAGGGAAAGAAATGAAAAGAAACTAAGTACATAGAAGAGAGTTAAGGAACACAGGGAGAGAATCACTAGAGGTGAGTCTTCAAGCCCTAGACCAGTCAAACAAAGTGCCACTGAAAGAGGCTAAAAGCTGGTCATCCGAACTATCCATGTCCTCAAACGTCCTCCTATTTCGCTCCCTCCAAAGACACCACATCACACATAAGGGGGCTAAATTCCAAATGCTAGACAAATGCTTTCCAGGCCAATTCCACCAACCAAAAAGAGTATCCGCAACCGATCTTGGCAAAACCCAAAAGAACCCAAAAGATCTAAACACCAAACTCCACAACCGATAAGCCTTTCCACAGTGTAGTAACAAATGATCCACCGTCTTCCCATTACTGCGACACATGATACACCAGTTGACAAAATCCCTCCTACCCCTCAAATTATCACCTGTAAGGATCCTATCCCGTACAGCAGTCCACACAAAGAAGGAAACACGCCGAGGAGCCTTAACCTTCCAAATACCTTTCCAAGGGAAAATAATGGGCAAGGGGCTTCTTAATTTATTGTAGAACGATCGAATATTAAAGTCCCTATTCTTTGTCAACTTCCATCGAATATGATCTCCGTTTTCAGTGGGAGGTAGGTTTGAGCCCAAGGTACGGAGAAAATCATCCACCCCGCCCATTTCCCAATCATTTGGTCTCCTAGTGAAATGAACATCCCAGCTTCTTCGCCGCTCAATCCCCAACTGATCGAGAGAAGAGGCCATTGATGCCCCTTTATCGGAGGCAATCCCATACACACTCGGAAAAGTCAAATGAAGTGGAGAATCCTCACACCATTGATCAGTCCAAAGCTTCACTCTATCCCCCACCCCTACCTCAAAGCGAATATTCTTGCTAAAATCCTCCCATCCCATACGGATACTTCTCCACAAGCCACACCCATGTACCCCTCTACCGAGCTTGGAAGTCCATCCCCCCCAATCTTCCCCAAACTTGAGTGCTACAACCCTTCTCCAAAGTCTTGTCTCCTCATTTCCAAACCTCCATAACCACTTCCCAAGTAAGGCTTTATTGAAAGTAGTTAATTTCCTTACTCCTAATCCACCATTCTGTAGAGGTGCCCACACCTTGTACCATCCCACCAAGTGTAACTTGGAATCCCCCCACAAGAAATCCCTTTGCAACCTCTCAATTTTATTGGCCACATGCGTAGGGATGGCGAAAAGTGACAAGTAATAAGTGGGGAGACTAGATAATGTGCTTTTAAGCAACGTTAGTCTTTCACCTTTTGACAAATATATCTTCTTCCAACCGGCCAACTTACGCTCAATTTTTTCCAAGATAGGATTCCAAATAGTAGGAGACTTATGGGATGCTCCTAAAGGCATACCAAGATAGATTATAGGCAAAGACCCAATCCGGCATTCCAAAATCTCTGCCAAGACCTGGACATTAGGAACCTCCCTAATGGGAACCATCTCACTCTTCAGCACATTAACCTTTAAACCTGTCACTGCCTGGAAATAAAGAAGAAGCATCCTAACATGTAGAATATGCTCCTCATCAGCGTCGCAAAACAAAATCGTATCATCCGCGAATAGAAGATGCGAGACACATACCCCTCCACCCCATCTACCATCAGCCCTAAAGCCTCGAAACAAACCTGCCCCTTCAACTCTTTTCATTATCTTACTGAAGACCTCCATCATAACTAGAAACAACATGGGGGATAGCGGATCCCCTTGTCTCAATCCTCTCGAGCTCCCAAAGAAATCAGCTGGAGACCCATTAAACAGGACAGAGAATTGGGCTGTGGAAATACAAGTGCGGATCCACCTACACCACCTCACCCAAAAACCCATTCTCTTCAACAAATCAAGAAGAGCCTCCCAATTCACATGATCATAAGCTTTCTCAATATCTAATTTACAGATAATTCCCGGAATCTTACTCTTCACCCTACTATTAACACACTCATTAGCAATGAGAACTGAATCAAGTATCTGTCTACTACCCACAAAATTGTTCTGAGACTCCGATATCAGCTGATCCAAAACCTCTTTCAGGCGGTTTGCCAACACCTTAGCCAAAATCTTGTATACACTACCCACCAAACTAATAGGTCTAGAATCTCGAATATTCGAAGCACCATTCTTCTTAGGGATTAAGGCTATGAAAGTTGCATTAAGAGATTTTTCAAACTTACTGTGTTGATAAAACTCTTCAAACACGACTAAAACATCTCTTTCCACAACTTCCAAACAATGGTGATAGAAAGCCAAAGAGAACCCATCAGGATCTGGAGCTTTATCTCCTTCCATCTCTTTGACAACTCGAAGAACCTCCTCCCGTTCAAACCTCCGTTCAAGCCAGTCTCTCTCCGACCCCTCTGTCTGATCAAACTCCAAACCTTCCACACAAGGCCTCCACTCCTCACTCTCCTTGTACAATTTTTTATAAAACTGTACAGCTTGGTCGGCCATCTCGGATTCGTCCTCATAGATAACCCCATCCACCTCCAACATACTAATATGATTATGCCTTCTCCGAGAATTGGCCATCTTGGGACTATTCCTGCAACTAGATGCATTTCTATCAGTAATTGGTGGAACACCTGTTTAAGTCCTGATGTGAGCATGCATCCTTTTTAGTGAGGAAGATGATCTTGGCCGTTGACTTGTATGAGGGCCTGTTTGTATTCTACTTTTAAGCCAGCAGTCAAATTAGATTGCCAGTTGTCTTGACTGTCTTCTTTACTCTGCAGCATTCATGGGACACATTGGTTTGTAGTCCTGCAATCTAGTTGCATTAAAATCTGTGGCCATAGGATTGCCACCAGGACTAGTATTAGATTTGAAAATATTTTTGTCTACTTATTAACACTTTGTTTATTTTGTTATAAATTTTTTACAAAAAAAAGGATGATTGGATAAGCAGCACCCATTTCTTTTTTCATCCCTCCTTTTATCACTGCTGCTTTGTGTTAAAGGTGTTGAAGTTTGTTTATGGATATCTTCAATTTTAGAGAGGAGACCATGGAGATTCAATTTCTTCTTTTTACAACAATTTTTTTTATGTATGTGGAATCTCTGATTCATATTTAGTAGCATTCTTCATGCCTGGCATTTGGCACTGTATGTTATGCATATGCATGATTGAGCTTTCCATAAGCTTATACTGTTAGAAATTCCTTTTTGGAGCCTTTGCTTGTGATTTGGAAATTTTTTGCAAAAAGGTTTTTTTTTTTCCCTATTGAACTGTCCAAATTTTCTGTGGACATCTATTTGATGAAAATATACTGGAATTATTTGTGTGAGTGATTTGGTGGTATGATACTTGTTTGTAACTTTACTCTTTTACTAATGGATTTCAAGTTATTTTTTCTTCTCTTGATTTGGTGACGCAGGCAGTGCATATATACAGTGACTTTTTCAAGTGACATGTTAATGAATTATTATGGTTCTATAAAATAATGAGCACGAATGCTCATGTTTGTTACATTTGTAAAATTGTGTTGCAGTTGTCAGAACTTGTGAATGTGGAAGGCTATAGTGATTGGATTCGTCTGGTAGCAGAGTTTACTTTAAAGTCTTTACAATCTTGGCAGGTTGGTTGGTGTTTATTACTTTCAATTGATTCTGTAAGAATGCTGTCTATAAGTGATTCCTAACACCTTCTGCAATTAGTATTACTGATTATGTTTATGCTTATTTGCCAGTGGGCCAGCAGCAGTGTCTACTACCTGTTAGGGCTGTGGTCCAGATTGGTTGCATCTGTACCCTATTTGAAAGGTGATGCACCAAGCTTGCTGGATGAATTTGTCCCTAAGATTACAGAAGGTTTCATCACATCAAGGTTTAACTCCGTGCAGGTATAGCAACCCATGCCTTCTTTGGGGACTGGTATTTTGGGTAACACTTGAAAAGCGAGGACAGCAGCCTCCCTGTTTCTTCTGTTTGTATTTTGTAGGCTGGATTGCCCGATGATCTTTCTGAGAACCCGTTAGACAATGTTGAACTTCTTCAGGATCAACTAGATTGTTTTCCTTACCTTTGCCGATTCCAGGTTAAATTTCTATTTATGGTTTGTGCTTGTTTTCTTGTCAGCCTAAAGTTAATTAAGTTCTGTTCACTGAAAGAAGTGTTTTTGTTTATTGAAATACTCTAAAATCTATCTGCGGATCTTATTTTGTTGGAGTTGTATTGGCATAGTAACAACATTGCTTTGTTGAGTTGCAGTATGAGAGCAGTAGTTTGTATATAATAAACATAATGGAGCCTATTCTGCAAGCATACACGGTATGGCCATTTATCATCAGGATGGCCTTTTGTTTTTGAAAAAAATAAATTAAAATACTATGGGCTACTGCTTAGCTGATCATAATTGTTCTTTTTGATTGACTAAAATAGGAAAGAGCTCGGCTACCGATCGCTGATAACAGTGATCTCTCTATTATAGAAGCCAAACTTGCTTGGATAGTTCATATTGTTGCTGCAATTGTGAAGACAAAACTAAGTACCGGTTGTAGGTAAATAGCCTTTTATATTTTTTAAATCATTGTTGTTGTTACTTTTATTTGAATTAGTCAATACCATGGCATGTTTACTTTGGCAATCTTTGAATGGTTCTTTACTCTTCTAATATGCAGTGTTGAGTCACAAGAAGTGTTTGATGCAGAACTTTCTGCTCGTGTCTTGCAATTGATAAATGTAACTGACAGTGGACTACATGGCCAGGTAGACAAGCAAGACTCACCTGCCGCCTACTTATTTTGAATATTAGATGAAACATAGATTTTCTAATGCCAATTGTTATATTTCTATTAATAAACCATCCTTGGTGCTTGGAGTCTCATGCGTGGGATTTCAGATGAAAGTGAAACTTTCTTTAGTACTGCATTGGGTTTATTAATAAACATCTGGTTCATGCCCTCAAATGTGGAAGTCTGTGTCACAATGATCTTTGTTTTAAAAGGTTGAGAAAGTACATAAAGTGTGTGCAATACTTTACTAATGTTACACAACTTAATAAATTTATTAAGGTAACATTGGTTTATCCTACCTATTTGTGTACGTAGGGAAAAGGAGACCATTTAGATAAGTCTTACTTTTAGTGGACGGAGTACTTGGAGGCTGAAAACTAGGACAACTATGTCATGATTAGATTTCGACTTGTTACAATTGCTATTACATCAATTGTATGCTTCTTCTGCACTTTGAAAAAGAGTGCTAGTAAGAATATTTGGACATGCAGTGATTAAGATCCTCCAACAGTAGCTAATTCTTTCAAGTTTGGCCCAGCAGAACTGCTTTTCTAGAAGGGTTTTGTTATGATGATATTGAACAAGGGGTTTCTTTGTCTGTTAGAAGTAAAAGGGTGACAACTTCTTGTGTATGGTCTTGCTAGGCCATCCTTGTGGTACTTGATGGTTCATTCTTGGTCTATCTTTAAAATTTTGTTTTTAAAGAATATCAGATGATGGTTATAATGGAGGCTTTAACAGTTACGAGGTCTTGTTGGTGGTCATGGAGAAATAATCATACTGTAATGCATATTTTGCTTGGTTCTTTATTATAAAAGATTTTCTTTGTAGTTCTGTCCTGGTAATGTGACTAGTTTTTTTCTTTTCCTGTCCTGGTAATGTGATTGTTGTTGATAGTTTTTATTTTTATGGGTGATGCTGGTTTGTTTTCTCTTGGTGCTTGCATTCTTATCTTGATCTCTTTCTGATATAGCTTTCTATGCTGTACAAAGTAAGATCAATATTTCTTCTTGGACTACAGAGCATGCTGATTTTGATTTTTGTAAAATATTCTTTAAGAGTTATTGTAGCATTTTGATATTAGCGATCCTATAATATATATATGCGTGTGTATGTATATATATTGAAATTAGTGAAAGATGAAAATTCCTCAATCTCTCTCTCTCTCTCTCTCTCAATACATGTTGCAGTGCCTTTGGAAATTGTTCTCTTTGAAGTCTGAACACATTCCACCAATTTCCATTTTTACATTGATAAATCACCACTTGTCCCTAAAGCTTAGGTTGTTAAGATATAGGGAATTTAATCATTTACCATTATTCAACACTCACAACATTTGTGACCCTAGGTTGTTAAGATATAGGGAATTTAATCATTTACCATTATTCAACACTCACAACATTTGTGACCCTAGACTCTCCCACAATAAGTAGGCTCAACACATAATTTTTATTATTTCAATGGGAGTAGAGTGGAGAGGGTTTGAACTCTAAACGACCTGTTGATAGTTGATACTATGATAAACTGGCATTTGTCTCAACTCCCAAAATCTGAAGTTGTTAGGAAATGGTGAAGTTAATCATTTAACCATTATTGTAACAAATATTTTGATGTGTTTTTCATTATTGATTTCATCATCTTGGCATTTTGTAGAGGTATAGTGAAGTAAGCAAGCAGAGACTGGATCGAGCAATTCTTACGTTCTTTCAGCATTTCAGAAAGTCCTATGTAGGTGATCAGGCCATGCATTCCTCCAAGGTAAATAAGTTTCTCTTCCTATTTAAATTAAATTTGGTTGCTGCGTATTTTTTTGACATCTCTTTTACTGTTGCAGCAGTTATATGCCCGGTTATCTGAGCTTCTTGGGCTCCATGATCATCTACTACTATTGAATGTCATTGTTAGCAAGATTGCGACAAACCTTAAGTGTTATACAGAGGTGAAAGGTTTATTCTTATTTTAGTTGGTTATATTTTTCTTGGATAGTATCATATTTTTATTTGTGCTTATTTCAGAGTGAGGAGGTAATTGATCACACCTTAAGCTTGTTCTTGGATCTGGCATCAGGGTAAGTTTATTACTTATATACTTGGATGAAACATTTGGAGAAATTGTTTTTTGTTTGCTAAAATTCATTGTTTATTGATTTTTTTCAATTACAATTAATTGGTTGACCAGTGTGGAATTTTTTTGGGTTGCAGTTATATGACTGGGAAGCTGCTTTTGAAGTTGGATACTGTCAAATTCATAGTGGCAAATCATACAGTAATTTCAGCTCTGAACTATTTCTTTCTTTAAAAAAAAAAAGAAAAAGAAAAAAAAGAACTATTTCCACTTTTTATTTGACTGTCTATGAAATGAATCTTTATACTTAATGTAGTCGCTCTTTCCCCACATTTCTGATTTCAGAGGGAGCACTTTCCATTTTTAGAAGAATATAGATGCTCTCGAAGCAGAACAACTTTCTATTATACCATCGGCTGGTTAATTTTTATGGAGGACAGCCCCGTGAAATTTAAGTCATCAATGGATCCACTTTTGCAAGTACTCACCTCTCTCTCTCTCTCTCTCTCTCTCTCTCTCTCTCCCTCTCTCTCTCTCTCTGTCTCTCTAAATATGTGTATTTTGCACATATCCAACTTGTATCTTAAACAGGATTCTGCCCTGATAGTGTATATGGTAACTGTGCTTCTTGATCCTGTTAATTTTGGCACTCAATACATGCCTTTTTGTTTCCCATAGTTAAATGAGACACTTACCCCTTTGGCTCCTCAACTTTTATGGCTCTTGTTGTTATTGGTATTGTTGCAATCATTGATGCTAATGTTACTGTTATATCTTTACTATTATTGTTGTTGTTGTTATCATTATTTCTTTCTTGTTTATTTACTATTTGTTGGAATTGTTCTTGTGAACAAATATAAAAAAGATCATAGTTGTTACTGACTGAATAGATGGCATGCCAATGAAAAAAATTCCTTTTATATATATATATATATATATTATAAATTTTCACTGATAGAATGTATATGGAATTTTAGGTTCTTATCAGTTTAGAGTCGACTCCTGATTCGCTGTTTCGTACTGATGCGGTGAAATATGCATTGATTGGCTTAATGAGGGATCTCAGAGGAATTGCAATGGCCACAAATAGGTAAGTATAAATTGAATTTCTAATTTGTTTATTGTCAATGAGCGTTTAACTATACTACTGTGAATGCTTTTGGATATTTTTCAGTCGCAGAACTTATGGGCTTCTGTTTGATTGGCTATATCCTGCGCACATGCCACTTCTCTTGAAAGGCATCTCGCACTGGACTGACACACCAGAAGTAAGGAAACACTGTTAGTTTCTGCCTATATTCAGATTTTTGGGGCAGTACCCACACATGTATGAATAGGCAAATCATACTAGTTAGAATTGGAATCCACATTTATCAACTCAACTGTCAACTGTCTTAATCCCAATGATATTGGGTTGGCTCTATGGATCTCGTTAACTATTTGTTGTCATATGTATATATATTAGGATCAAATGAGAATGTTACACCAGTTTATAACTTTTTATTGGATTAATAATTTGAAAATTTGACTGTTGGATTACTTATTTTCATTACTCTTACTATGCACGTCAAATTTTGTGCTTTGTGTATAGTTTGAAGGTTAAAAACTTGAAATTTAAACAATTTATGATGAGATGGTTATTGATCTTCAATAATCTTGATTTTTGCAAGCATGAAGGGTATAAGGAAATCATTTAACCTAATAGTTGATTTGTCAAAATACTCTTTCAATGAAAAATTATTGAGTGTTGTAAAATTGCATAAAGTTACACCAGTTGTAACTCAAATGTAACCATATATATAAACCATGTCTCTCTGTTTTATATTTGCTAGTTTTTCATTTTTAATGTTTGCATGAGATGGGTTGGGGGGGGGGGGGTGCTTGGCTGATGTCTCTCTAGTCTGATGGTTGAAAGAAATGGATAAGAATCTCTTGCGTACTCATCTTTTTGGATTATGTTATTTTACACTACCTAAGTGCAGCAGTGATGGCAATGGCAACCCAGCCTAGTGGCTGTATTGATGATTGAATAGTGAAAATGCCCATGGGACAAGATTGAGTAGGCCTAACTCCCTGTTGAGTCTTTTCATTTTATGGAAATTGATTTACATTGAAGGTTGCGTTGTGCCTGTGATTGGAGAAGAACACCTACTCTAATAGATGCACACTCGTCTCTCTGAAAATTTTGGTGGACCTTTTCCATTGTAGTCATGACCAACGTTCATGTCTTCTGATGAAATTACTTGTAAAACATGAGGGTGTATGTTATTATGATGGAATTTGGAGTTGATCAGACATTCCCTCTTGTCCACATTAGCTGCCATATGTGTTATATTTTTGGGTCTATCCTGACTGAGTTCATTTACATAATATAAAATTTTTGATTTCTCTTAGTTTTGGTTTGTGGATTCAATTGGAAAAAAGAATTATTTATTTATTTTTTCTGTTTTCTAAGATCTAAGCATATTAGCTTCTGCCCCTGTATTTGCATCTGCATTTTTTAATAAGTGGAGGATAAAAGTTAAATAAGTAATGACTAATGAACAATTTATGCAATTGAAAACATACATGCAGACATATATCAATTGTTTTATGATATATATATATATATATATATATTTTTTTTTCTATTTGTTAGTTTCATTTTGAGTTTTTGTTTTTGTTTTCTCTTATTCTTATTGGTTGGTTCTTAGATCTTTCTCTCTTCTTTTCTCATAAGGGTCTTTTCTTACTCACTTAATAATGCAGGTTACCACACCATTGTTGAAATTCATGGCTGAATTTGTGCTAAACAAAGCCCAGCGTTTGACTTTTGACTCCTCTTCTCCAAATGGCATACTTCTTTTCCGTGAAGTCAGTAAATTAGTTGTTGCGTATGGGTCAAGGATTTTATCTCTTCCAAATGTTGCAGATTTATATGCCTTTAAATACAAGGGTATATGGATTTCCTTGACCATTATTTCAAGAGGTAAGAACGGAAGCCTTGTTTTACTTTATTTGCTTGGTGGTTTTCAGTGTGATGTTGAAGTCTAATAGGATCTTTTGTTGGGTGACTAGTAGTTTGGTTTGTGTATGATTTGGTTTTTGTATTTTTCCTTAATCTAAGAATGGAAATTATTTTTGTTCCTTGATTAGCTTTTTCTGTAGTTGTACTTTTTACAAAGGACAAAACTTATATACAATCTGTTCCTTAGGGTCCTCTTTTAAAATTCTACCATATGGTTGCTTAATTAAAAAATACACTTTTCATTTAATGAAAAAAAAAACCACATGGTAGAATTTTAAGAGGGGAACCTAAGGAACAGCATCTAAGTATTGTACTTAAGTCTTGCTCTTTTACAAAAAAATAAAAGTAGCACTCTTTATTTTTTATTTTTTTAAATGTACCTATTGCTTCCACCTCCCCCCTCTTTTATGATAGGTTCATTTGAACTTGCCCCTTTATTTGATATATATATATATATATATATTTTAAATTTTCTAAACAAGATCTTTCAAAAATTTATCTTACCTAGTAGTGCTGAGATTAATGAAATAAAGAAATTTTATTCGTATACAACATCCTGCAAAAGTCTTACCTTTCCTAGTTATGCTGAGATGCTGAGATTAATGAGAAAAGTCCAAGAGTCATTTTTTTAACCCAGAAAAATGAATTTTTTGGATTTGCTTTTTTTTTGGGGGGGGGGATTGGGGTGGGGTGGGGGTTGGGGAGGGTGTGGACTACATTTAAAATGTATAATTTGGGGAGGTTTTCAAACTAACCCTAAGTTACAAATTAAATCCTATAGTTTAGGGGGGGGGGTGGGTTTCAAATTAAACCCTATGGTTTCATAAGTTGCCAATTAAACTATAAACTTTAAAATTTGTGTCAATTCAAACCCTCTTCTCTCTCTCTCTCTCTCTCTCTCTCTCTCTATTAAATGTAACTACACCCCCCCCCCTTCTTCTAATCTCTCAACAATTTGTTGTTTTTGGGTCAGTGATCTCTAAAAAACTCGATAACTTATTTCTTTTTTAATTAAGGCTATAGCTTTAGTGTACATTGGTTTTGAATTTTTTTTTTATTTTTATTTTTTGTAAATTTGGTTCTATTAAGGCTAACAAATTTAATGTTAAAGGGGATTGATTTATCATCTAGAAGTTACATCTGTTGTTGAACTAATGTGATGTTATTATTAAATTTTTAAAATTTCCTTTTAACGGGAGGGGCTACATGTCTTAAATAAGTATTATTAAGTTTGTTTTACTTTATTAAAATGCTCTAAATTGTAATGTCTTAGTTAAAGGCAGATTCTGAATATCATTCATGTTATGTTTTTAATTATCTAACCAAAATCCCATTGCAATACTGTTCAGTCTTGATTTACCATATAGTTACAATATGGATCCATCCTTCCTAAATTTTGTTTGTAGTCACAATGTCCTCTTCTAGATTCCATAGCCTTTTGTACCTATGCTAATATCATTCTCTGCATCATTGTCTGTTGCTGTACCCCGTGCACTGGCCAGATCTACAAGTTGCCAATTATGGCATTAGTTTATGCTTTTTATGATTAAAAAAAATACTTTTTTCATAACAAAAATTTTGAATAATTTTCCAGTTGCATAGCATATGGAAAGATCCATCTTTCAGAGTTTTAGCCATATTTGAGATTCTGGCACAGTATAGTTGAAATTAGTAAGAGCTAGTACTGGTGGTTTGGAGCATATAGCAATAAGTAATTATGCAGCACATAGGTCTAGTGTTATTAAATGTTTTGTTTTTTGATGAAAAATATATGTGATAAGCTGAATTTTTTTATCACCACCAAATGACAGCCCTTGCTGGAAACTATGTCAACTTTGGTGTGTTTGAACTATATGGTGATAGAGCGCTCTCTGATGCACTAGATGTTGCTCTTAAGATGACACTATCAATTCCTCTGGCTGATATATTGGCATTCCGTAAGGTATGTGAACTTTCCTCTACAGGTCTTGCTGGAAACTATGTCAACTTTGCTGCGTTGAATTGTTCTACGCTATATATATGTTACTTGTAATTGTTTAAAGCACAGAGTGTTCACCATTGTGAACATGATGTTTTCTTTATTCAATAAAACTTTGATTACCTATCAATAAATATATATATATATATATATTTGTGTGCTTGTGTGTAGGTATTTCTTTTGTATTTAAGTTGATTTTTACTTATCAAAAAAAAAAAAATTTTAAGTTGATTTTTGTGTTGGGGATACTTATCTTGTGATATCGGGATTTTTGTTCCATGATAAAGGCATTGCTATATCCTTAAATCAATGATATGATGCAGTGGAACACAATTCTGAAGAGGGTGTGTGTGGGGAATGGGTAAAAGAAGAACAAAAGGATAAAAACAAGAAAAGATAATCTAGGAGTTAGCAAAGTTGGCACCAAGCAGAGAAGAGATAGAAACCTAGGAGTTAGCAGCTAGGGTTGCCTAGAGTCAACACAGCCATTGGAAAATTCCATTAAAATTTTATTATTCAATCAAGTATACCAATGCTGAATTATAAGACCTTTTAAATAGTATTTCTAAATTAAATCAAATATGGACTGGGAAAAACTTGTAACTAAATTGTATCAAATGCCGGAAAAAAAAAGCTAATAATAAATTCAATGTGAAATAAAATCAAATAACATCAATTCATAAAAATCAATCGACACCTCATCCAACAGAATTAATCATTAATCTGGTCCTAACCATCTGGTGTTTGTACCAACTCTCCCAAGGCGCGGAAGGCTTGACCCTTTGAGTGTAGCACCTGGCGGCTCTGAAAGTACTCATACATGTCATGGTCTTGCTATTGTAGCTCAACTTTGGTGATCCATCCCTTCCAACGAACTAGGTAGGATTGAACTCCTTCATTCCTAGTGTAAACAATGTGCTCATCCAAAATACCATCAATATGTTACTTGTCAACAGTGGGTTTAGCAGTGCTGGATCAGCTATAGGATTTGCAATTGGGTTATAAGAAGGCTCATAAAAAAGTCACATGATAACTGTTGGACTCTTTAGAGGTTCACTAGCCACTCTTATTGCTAGGTTTGGCTCTAGGCTAAAGTGAGCTTTCCATTGGAGTTTTACTTGAAGGTTACTCAATGAGTTGCAGGTTTTACGGTGTCTTGCTAATTGGTGCTTAGTGACTAGTTCATAGTTTTGAATTAGGGTGTACGTTTGGTCTAATGTTGTGACCTCGTGTAGAGCAAGCTTCTTCTTGACATCTATATTGAAGTCTTTTCTAAAATTTTTCAAGGTCATTCTCTCGTCTTCAACTAAATTGCATGATTGAATTGTGCCATGTAGTCTGTAGTGAGCATGTTTCCTTGTCTTAGACTATTCCGCTAATCTAGAAGTTCAACCTGGGGTAGGTATTTTTCCTTAAGCCTCTGTCACCCCAAAAAGATTACTTATTTTTAAAAAATCCAATTAGTTATGGCAGGTTGGTTTCTCCTAAAGAGGAGCTGTTCAGCACTTTGCCAAAAGTGTTTGGCACTACATGAGTTTCATCTTGGCGAACTTAACCCTCTTGTTCTTAGACAAGTTGTACCATTCAAGGAAGTGATCCATCTTGCTTAAATAGTCCATGAAGGCCATTGGTCAAGTTGACTGTTAAAATTAGATGCCTCAACTTTGATACTCCTTATTGCCTTTTCATTGGGGTCTCTAGGTTCCCTAAGGTTAACATGATTCTGACAGTCTAACTCATGTCTTAGAGCTAGGTCCGTATTGAAATTGGCCTAACGGTTTTGCTACTAGTTCTCTTTTAAAGGGAATCACATTTTGTGCCTGTTTGCCATGCCTCTCTCTAGTTTAGAAGCATAATGTGCCATCACTTACAGCCCTTTCCTCTGTCGGGGACTTTCACGATATGAAAATGGGTGGCATCTTCTATGTTGTTACTAGCAGGCAAGCAAGAGATTTTGCTATGGCTTATTTTTGCCTTTTGAAAATGGAAAAAGCTATACCTAGAAAAAAGTGAAGTGTAGGAAAACTGAGCTTTGAAAAAGTGTGAGCTTTGAAAAAGTGTGGTTTGAAATAGTGTTATCAAATGGGTACTTAATTGCTTCCAAAGTGAGACAAACATTAGTAAGATGGATTTTGTCCTTATGTGATAGTAGTTGTAAAAATTGAAAGATAACATGAAATAGCACAACCACTCAACCTAGGTTTGTGGTATTTGATATTTGTATTACAACATGGAAAAATAAGCGAAGGCATTTGACAAAGAAACCAAGAACTATGTGGTGTCGTATGAAGGGAGAGAAAGAAGTTGTGTTTAAAGATAGAATTAGAGAAGGTAGATGAAGATATTGATAGGATGTGGAATGAAATAGCTAGTTGTATTAAAAGAGTGCTACATAAATACTAGGAGAATTTAAAGGATATGGGCTATTGAATAAGGAGAATTGGTGGTGGAGTGAGGAGGTTCAAGAAATGGTTATGTTAGAGAAATCTATAGAAGTCCTACAATGTTGTGACAATGTTGCTTTGTACCCTGTTGGAGTGGTCTCAGGCTTAGGGTTTTACTCATTATACTACTATTTTTGAGTTCCACACTTATCTTAGCTTTGCTTTGTAATCTTTTATGGCATGTTTGGATGTTTAAAAAAGGAGGGGGAGTAGAGTAGAGTAGAGGGAGGGAGAGTAATGTAATTACCTTGTTTGGAAGTTTTTTAAAGAATGAGGGGGAGGAGTTTGGAGGAGTTTGGAGGGGTTTGGACTCCCTCTAGCCCCCTAATTTTAATTCCCTCAAATTGGAGAGATTTGGAGGGGGAGTAGAGTACATAAACTATTGACCAAGTAAATTACCTAATTTACTCTTATTATATTAACAAAATTACACAAGGGGAAGGGCTAATTATTCCCTTCCCCCTTACTAATTTTAAAAACATCCAAATAAGGTGGAGGTGAATCATTCTCCTCTACTCTCCTCCCCACTACTCTCCTTCCCTCTACTCTCCTCTCTCTCTAAACTTCCAAACAAGCCATTAGACAATTTGTGTCCATCATCAAAGCAACTTATCACAAAAAAAGAAAAAAGAAATTAGAGTCCCTTGGAATCATGCTGAGTGTCATAGGCAACTCAAGAGAAGATGGGAGCCAATATAAAGTTTCACTTATCAAGGCCTACTAAAATTGGCCAGGACTAATAACTAGTCTAGCTAAACAAACACGTTAGCCCAATAAAGGTGCTGCTAGAATGATTATACAGAATTTGTTCCAGTCCCTAAACTGGATCTATTTTCATATATATGTAGTTGGTGCTTGGTTTGTCCTTTTAATCTGAGTTTTTTTATTCTATTGTTGTGTTCTAGACGTGCTACTGTTTAGTTTTTTATTTGACGTTTTTTCACCAAGAATATTTAAGCACATTTTTGATTAGTTTTTTACTTTTTGGCAGCTAACAAGGGCCTATTTTGCATTCTTGGAGGTTCTTTTCAGCAGCCACATCGTTTTTATATTGAACTTGGATACAAACACTTTTAGGCATATAGTAGGATCCCTTGAATCTGGTCTCAAAGGTTTGGATACAAATATCTCATCACAGGTGTGTTTTATGTCTCTTTTAAGGATGGGATTATTCTCTTTTCTAGGTTTGCTCTATGTTCTTCATGCATAGAGTAGCCTTTCGTATATATATCATTCTTACTTATCAAAAAAAAAAAAAAAATAAGGATGGGATTATTCTGTTCTTTATTTGCTACATCCATTGTTCTCCACTTTAAAATATGTTAAATATCTTGCATGAGCGTGTAATTTAAGCTGGTCTGTTTCTTATATAAACTACATACCTTAGTGTGCATTTGCTTGTTTCTGATGTACTTGTTCAAGTCCACAGTTTTAAACTTTCCTTTTCAGTGTGCATCTGCTGTCGATAATCTGGCTGCTTACTATTTCAACAATATCACTATGGGGGAGGCACCTAATTCACCTGCTGCAATGAATCTTGCTCGTCACATTGTGGATTGCCCCAATTTGTTTCCAGAAGTAAGGCATTTTTATCTTGTCATATAGATTGATGGATTTATCATTTGCAATTGAATGCATAAAAATA
This sequence comes from Quercus suber, assembly GCF_002906115.3. NCBI lineage: Eukaryota > Viridiplantae > Streptophyta > Magnoliopsida > Fagales > Fagaceae > Quercus > Quercus suber. The sequence goes on along the minus strand of NW_027069794.1, from coordinate 484,214 downwards.
TGATTTGTGCAAGTGTGTTTTTGGTTATGTAATTATTGTGACTTCCTCTAGGATTGCAGTTTGTTGTTGTTATTATTATCATAATTTTTTATTCTGGAACATTATTTATTTATAAAAATATTTAGATATAATCTTTGTTTGACGTAAGCTTTTTCCTCCATTTTTCTGATTTTAACCTTAAAAAATAATGTATGCTGATCACTATCACATGGTCCATACATCAATTCAAAAAATAACTGTTCCCATTAATTTTCATTAATTAATTAATGCAATGTTGTGACTGCGTGGCTGGTTGCAATAGCTCTTGTAATTCCCTTTCTTATGGTTGTTACTATCCTTTTATAGATATAAATGTGCTTCATTCTCATGTATTTCATTAGTGAGTCTTTTAGGGTGAGTCTGCGTTTTATATTTCCAAATGTGAAATGAACTATAAATATCTTGGTCAGTCTCCTTTATGAGTAGCAGAGAAGGTCAATTAGAATAATTATCTATTTCAATATCATGGCACCTTGACTCTCTTTTATTTCTCTTCTCTTCTTTATAATATATATATAGAAAAAGTAAAATTGAGTTAATTGGCCCTAGAGGGTTGACAGGGTCAGCTGCTCGTTTTAGGATACCGGTTGCCCATCCTTGTTTGTTCAGATTGATTGTGTTGTAGATTTATAATTCAAATTAGGTTTATCATTTGTCGAGATAAGGAGGCAAGTGTGGCTGAGCTTGTGAAGTTCTCTAATGGGGTCCTTTTTTGGAATGTGAATTTCTTTAGGGGTTTTCATGTTCGGGAATTGGAGGCTGTGTTAAGCTTATGGATACCATATATGGCTCCATGGTAAAGGAGCTTGGGGAGGATAAAATGAGCTAGAAGCCGGATAGAAATAAGGGATTTATGGTTAAAGATTATTACAGTCTTCTAGTGGGCTTTAACGATTGTTGTTTCCCTTAGAAAAGCATTTGGAAGCAAAAGATCCCCTCTCGAGTGGCTTTCTTTGTTTGGATTGCTGCTTTGGGGAAATGTTTGACTATTGAAAATTTACGAAAAAGGAAGCTGTGGATATTGGATTGGTGTTATATGTGCAAGTGTAATGGTGAATTGGTTGACCATCTTTCCTTCATTGTCCAGTTGCTATGGATTTGTGGTCTATGGTTTTGGGTTTATTTGGTGTAAGTTGGGTTAACAGTATCTGGGAAGGATATAAAATATGATAAATTGGTACTCTTTGTGGATTTACTAGGCAGCACGGACACTTCATTTAGGATGTTGTATCCGTTTCATATCGGTGTCGTACCAGCCGTTTCATGTTATAATTTTTCAAAAATTGCTCGTGTCACCATCGTACCCATGTCCGTACGCCGTGTCCGTGTCCGTGTCCGTGCTTCCTACTTGTCTTCATCTATATGGTCAATTAATTTTGTTTACATTAAATCTTGCTCAGGCTCTTATAGTTTCTTGTTAAATGTTTTGAATCGTTATCATTTCTGACTGAACATTCACCTGCAGATATTCACCGATTTGAAAGCTCAGATTTTGGCTTCACAGGTTAGTTTTGTCTCTTCGTTGAATGCTGTTGCAACTACTAATGTTTTATGTAGGAAGTTTTTGATTGTTGAACTTCCTATGAATTTATCAAAAAAGTTTTATCAAACAAATTGTTCAGTTAATAATAAAGATAAAACATATCAAAAGAATAATAAAGATAACAAGAAAAATTGTAACTCAAACTTTAGGTCACAGGTCAATGAAAAATGTAATCAACTATCGGAAAGTGCACAAATTTATGGCTTTTTATCTAAAGCTTTATAATGCAAAGTAAGTGGGGGGAATAGCCAACAGAATGAAAGACTTCTCACAGGATGGGTTCAGGTCTTTAGATGTTGACTAGCATACTCTATAACATAGTGGATGTATTAGTGATGCAATAATTGTCTTTTATATTTAGTATCAACTTTTGATATCACATTCTTATTAAATGAATTTGAAGTTTATGTAACATAAAAAACAAATATCATCATCAAGCTGAGTTGGTTGTTACTTTCATATTACATGTTTCTTTAAAAGTAAACATTTGATGATGGTTAAAACTATTAAAACTAAGTCTACCAAATGTTTGTTTTGCTCTCTCTCTCTCTACCCACATTATCAGCCCTCAGTTGACACCCTTTTTTGCATCATCTTGCAGCCTGCAGATCAACATCAGCGGCTTTCCTTGTGTTTTGACAAATTAATGGCAGATGTTACTCGAAGCTTGGATTCTAAGAACAGGGATAAATTCACACAGAATCTTACCATATTCAGGCATGAATTTCGTGTCAAATAATTCAATTTCTATGAAGTAGAACTTGTTTGTTTGAATATTGAATTACATACATGGAAGATGTTCATTCAAAGAATCCACTTTACTCCATAAACATCGAATCTCTGGTCAGTGGGGGAGGGCCCTGTTTCACACCAATTACTCAATCGCCAACATGAAAGAGAAGCAGGTTCTTCATAGTTGCTCGAATTGTGGAGTAGAAAAAGTTTGATATGAATCTTTGAAGTGCTACTGTATATTTTCACTTTGTCCTTGAATAGGGGAGATAGACACTCTAAGTTTGGATGTTGTAGTATTAAGAGGTTTTCTAAGGTTTGCAGAAACTAGTGGTTGGTGGATTACATTAGGTTTGGAATTGGCTAGTGCTCGATTTAGAAGAGCAATTCTTTTTAGAACAAGGAAAGATGTAAATCATTCATCAGGTTTTATATTTCTGTATATTTTACCTGTTGTATTCTTTGTACTGTTGATAATAGAAGAAAAAAAAATTTACTTTATTGATCCTACTTTCCTCTCCTCTTCTTTAACTTTTGAGCATTTTTGTAGCGTAGCGAGAACTATTACACACGGGACACAACCTGGGATGGTTCTAGTCCTAATACTCATAACAAAGAACAACCAATGCTTTCGGAAATTGATAAAGAATGAGCCTCTGAAAAATTGGGATTTTGCCTAGTCCAAGGACCGATTTCTGATTGGTTTTAGGTTTTATATTGCAAATTTGAATGTTACTTTTAAGATTCGTTTGGTTGAAAACACAATTGGTGCTAACATACCTTTCCGCTTTGAATTTATTTAATTTTAGAATGAATTTTACTAATATACTTTTGAGGTTTGAGCTAATGTCAACTAGATTCAAGGACTTTTTAAAATTGTCCAATTTGGTCCTTTGAGTCAATTTACACTATACATGTTTGACTCTCATTTTTAGAATAGTTTTCAAAATACTGAAAAACAAAATGATGTTTATAGAACATTTTGGGCAAATTTAAGAGATAGAAGAGTTTGGCAAATTTATAGAGTCCATTATTTTTAATTTATTTACAACTATAACAAAACATTCTAGTTTCATTAAAACAACCTATTAAAAACAATATTTTAGTTTTCAGAATCTTGTTTTGAGCAACTATTTTCAAAATCTTGTTTTGAACAGCGAAAATAGGAAATAATTTTCTCAAAATTGGATTTAAAAAACTTCAGTTAAAGAATAGATTTAAGTGTGAGATTCACTATTTCTGGTTTTCAAAACAAAAAATTGTATTTAAATCCTCCTAACAATACAAGCCCTCTTAAATATTGAAAGGGTTGTATTTTACTAATTGCTGTAAAAGTTACTACTTATTTTCACATTGAGCATGAAGGGTTTTTTTTTTTTTTTTTTTTTTTTTTTTTTTTTTTTTTTTTTTTTTTTTTTTTT